>NC_142394.1:15606950-15636950 GCF_059441095.1 Idiotropiscis lumnitzeri
AATTCTAACAGTACCCTGCTAACAGATTGCAGTGATTAGCGGCCGAGAATGAACACATTTAAAAGAAACATTTGAAGTAAGGTCGCATACAACACACATACACACTCAAGCCACATCTAATTCAAGAGAATAAAAAAATAGATCTGAGGGCGAGCTTTTTCACAATACATGCTTCCTTCTCTCCTGGATAATTGTAATCTCCCGTGGTGTGACACAGCCAACAGATGGCCCCGGAGACCCACTGGAGCATCATGTTCACTCAGCATGACGCTTCTCTCACATCCACACAACTTTCATTCTTGCAGCACAGTGTGCAGACAAGCTCTTGTTTTCACCCTCCTTCAGTCTAATTACTTGTATATTCAACACAGCTTTTTCTGTAGCAAAGCCTTACGGAGCAAACAAGTCATATGAATAGCACACCAGTAGGCTTACAATATAGTCTTTATTGGTTTTCTCACCATGCAACTTTACTTGCGTCACTCCATTAATAGCTACATGATCAAGCATTTACTCTCACACTTAAGGGCACATTTGAGTTTGCAATTAAACCAGAGCAACCACAGGAGTAGCCTGTTTAGTTTAAGTGAAATCCAGAAAGACTGTTGAGGTATATTTTAATATTGACTAATTTTGATATTAGTTCTCTTCACTTAACAATGAAGAAAGTGAGGGCTCATAGTGCCAGCCAACAGACATTTCAATGAGTGCTGTAAAATGTTCCTCTGGTATTTATCAGATGTTTCCAGGGTGATAAAGTAACAGGAGAGAATCGCAGGTAGACCAGTCGGCTCTAAAAAGAAAACAATAGGGGGTCGAATCTGCCTCCCCCTAAAGGCTTTTAGGGGGAGATCAAAAGATGAAGGTGTTCCAGTGGTAAGAATGCAAATGAACCAATTGAAACATACTTTGGGAATGGGAAACATACTTTTTTTCCGCCGTACTTTAATAAAGTGTAATTGCACATCCACTCCAGTAGTTGGCAGTGGCGCTCTCCTTGCTCATTGTGCACAGCGAGTATTAACTCTACGGTGTAGGTTTGTTTTGCAACGAAAATGCTATTATATATAGTTGCGGCGGAGAGTGGGGGCGGGGGGCGCAAATTGTTTTCTTCTTGCTAAGGGGGGTGTAACAGAAAATAATTGAGAAGCACTGCATTAGTGGGTTTACCTAAATAAGTTGCTGATATTCTTGTGTCATTTAAGTACGGGAGTAAACATGTTAGTCTGTGGGCTCAAAACATTGACTGTTAATCAGTGTTTTTGTGAGTGACAGGATGGCAGCACACGAGTGTTCCTAGTTTTGGAGAAGCTGTGCAATCCAAAGCTACGATTTAGCGGACTCAATTTAGAATTGGATTTAACCAGTGCGGTGCAACTCACAGCAGGGCCTCTTCTTGTCTACTTGGCTGAGATTAGCGGGTCATGGGAAGTGGTGTTGGATGAGTCACTTGAAAGAAAAAGAGATTATAAAGATGAAACTGGAAAATAAACTCGCGGCCAATAGGGAAAGGGGCGCAGCCGGGGGGATTTGTGGACACTCAGCCGGGCTACTTTGGGATTTGTGACCTGACTTTGCTGTGGGCTTCAAGGAAATGGAGCTTGTGTAAGCTTCCTTGTGATATGCACCTCACATCCGCACATTTTCAAAAAAGATCCGATTTATTTCATGTCTGGAGCTTAATATTCAAACGTATAGAGAGACTTCTTTTCAGTCGCTAACTCCAATCGTGACTTCATGCAACAAAAGTACAATACAAATCTAAATGTTCCGCTTCCGACAGGAGACGTCAAACATTTAAATATCAGTGTATAGTTTACATATAAAGAAAGATCCGGTAATCCTCGTCATATGAATCAGCATTTTACGCGGGTGTGGTCAAGCACATTTCATTTCTGCTCTATAGAAGAACTTTAACGTCAGCAGCAGCAGGGTGATATTTGCTCTTTGGATTCAATGTCAAGATGAAATCTTTTCATCAGACAAAAGAGCAAATTTCACAATTTCGCACAGGTTAACCCTCAGAAAGTGGCGCTCTACTTTGAGTCAGATGAATCAATATCAGAGAATTATGCACCACTGTATTAGAAACAAAGAATTTCCCGTTGCGTTATTAAAACCACACGAGGCGGCATGGCTCAGTGGTAGAGTGGCCTTTTCTCAACGCAGACGTTGTCGGTTTGATCCGTAGCCATTGTGGCCAGGTCAAAGTGTCCTTGAGCAGGATACTGAACTGCGTCATCTGTGGGTGAATGAGGAAACAGTGTCAAGTGCTTCGAGTACATAAGGTAGAAAAGCGCTATCAGGCTGTCATTATTTTTTCAGGCAGGCCCAGTCCGTAACTCAGTCATTGGTATTTTCGACGCACTTCCTTCAGCACTAAATTCAATTTTGTCACCGCTATATTAGGACTGTCAGTAAAAAGCTGTTCACAAAGGTTAGAAACAGTTTGGGCCACTTAACACTTTACTGCCCCTCCTCCTTTTTCTCATCCCCAAACTGCCCCTTGTGTTTGCTTTTCTAGTTTATGGTGGTCTGGGGGATGGACGAAAGTCACTCCCATCGGCCGTCAGTATTTCATTTCAAAGTTCCTGTGAGTCGTCAGTCCGCCAGCAAAATGTGAGTGCTTCCCCTTCCGTCTGTACTGATGGCCGTGACGAAAATTGTAAATCCCCAACTCTGTTATTGCCACATTTTTTTTTAATGAAGTGCAATTTTATTGAGGGTTAGTCTTCATATTATTGAAAACCAATATTTATATCAAATATAATGAATATATAAAAAATATATATTTTTTTGTTTTATTTTGGGGTACCTGTTATGTACACTTAACGATCTCGACAACTATGTGTGAGAGTATGTAAATAGTTTGTGTATTTTTAATCATGTTTTTATACATTTGTATTATTTGTATCAATGATAATTTCTTTAACACACTTACGTTGTTATTTTAGCACACACACACACAGACACTGTATCCTGATGATGTGTATAGTTAAACTGACCTTTACACTGTGATTTGTGATTTTTTTGCCTGCTGGAGTTTCTGATGATTAGTTATTGATGTTTTTCTGTCTTCTGCTGATTAGTTTAGTCTAAAAACAGACCACCATTGTTAAGTAATCTCCTGTCTTCTGGTGATTTAGTTTAGGCTAAACAGACCTCCACTGTCAGTTAATTTTCTGTCTGCTGAGGGATGGGTTTTCTTCTTCTAATAAAAAGCCAGAGCAGGGTGTGAGAGTCAGAGGTTGCAAAGGCTTGAACAGAGTAAGACACTCGTTCCGGCCTGACCCCTCTCCCCTTCGCGAACGGTCAAAAGACCAAGCTTTATCTGGTGTTTCTCTGGGTCTCTGCAAATTTAATTCAGTCTAATGAAGGCGTCAGGACCCTTTTAAACCTGACACTATGTCAAGAAGAACAACATATACAAGAGATGTGCTCAATTGAGATGTTCTTTTTTATTTCTTTATTTATTAATTAATAATTTATTTATTTAATTATTATTAATTGACATCAGATGCCCCACTGTAGTGCTCAAAGGGGGGTGCAAAATCATCAGCCAATTAATGTGGGTGAACTTCAGGAAAACCAAAAGACAAATGATGCTTCTACATTGAATGGCATGGCTCTGAACCTATTTGGAAAAATAATTGAATTGTTCGTAATATGGCAATTAAATTGTTGACCATATTCTAAGGTTGGGCCCGGTTTTGTGTGTGTGCGTGTGGGTGCGCGTGTGATTTAGAAGTGCATTAATGTTGTGTTTATTGTTGACTGTGGCCCCCTCCCTTTTTCTCTCTGCAAGTGCTGACCACCACGATAACACTAGTGTCCAAGCTGGACGATAGTGTCGAACGTGACACATTTTCTCTTTTGTCTCATCCCTGATGCTGTCGTGATTAAAATGAACAGCTTTTCATTAAACGTCTTCTTGTTGTCGTCAGTGGATCCTTAAAGTTCCGTCAAATCTCCTTTAATACACACCTTGTCCTCTTGGCCCACACTGTCAAATCTTACATGTGCGTGCGTGTGTGTCTGTGCGCGCATGTACGTGATACAATTATTTGATCAGCTCTTCTCCAGGGACCTTGTCTTGTTCCATTATTACAACAAGGAACCGCGTGTATGGAAGCATTGCCTCATTAATATACATATGCATATTAACTCTTCCGACGTGACTATCTTCCCAAATATTTTGAGTTGCATTCTCATTGTCATATTTTTAGACATGTCCACATACATTTTGGTGACAGACGTTCACGGTTTTTGTTCAACACGTGACGGAATGTTGCCACTAGACCACGCAAATATGGACAGGCAGCCCACGTGACTATCATCCAAACTATCACAAGTTTCATTGTAAAATTTTCAGAAATGATTATCACATGACTATACTTGCCCACAAATTTATGACACCTTTCCTATTGTACATGTTTTCTGTCTTTCAAAAAAATTGCAATGAAGCGCAACCTACCCTTCGTTTGGGCACGCCCACCAACGGGACAGCGCGCTGGGCGCATGCGCCACGCACGTGCTGTCGCACATCAAACACGAACACGTCTACAGTGATTCGTCTGGGCTCATACGCTGACACGCTTTCCTTTGACGAATCACGGCGACAAGTAGGCTACTTCGTTCTGATAACAGCAAGCTGTTACAAGTAAAGAAGACATCTGTTTGATAGAGTTTGTACTGTGGTACTGCATTAGAACAAGTCTACTACAAGTCTTTGTTGGCAAAACGTTTTTATTTTATGTTGCTTTAAGTGAAATAAAGCCATAAGAGCTAGCCCAATAAAATGCTTTGGTTCTTGGGTTATTTTGGAGCAATGAGCATTGTTTCCACTGTCACAACTTTTATCTGTTTCGAACGTATAATCCTGAGTAGTCCATCACAAAGTATTTGCTATTGGGTGTAAACCTTGTATGCCTAGTTTGAACTAAAATAGACAAACTTTTTGAGTTTTCGTCAAATACATTGACGAAAACTAGACAAAATTTAATTGTATTTTTTTTGCCTTTCCATCGACTAAAACCTTTTTGAGTTTCCGTCGACTAAAACTAGACTAAAACTATCACGACTCGGAATGACTAAATGTGCCAAAAACTAATAAGCATTTTCGTCCAAATGACTAAGACTAAATCTAAAATGCCTGCCAAAAACAAAACGGATTGTAAAAAGTTAATATTTTGTCCAGAATGAATTTGATAACTTATTTTTCATTCACACCTTTAAAAACACATTTTGCCATTTGCAGTCGACTGAAAATGAAATCACTTGTTCAGGTAATGGCCACTCACAGCTCATCTTGCAAATGCCACATGAGCCATGATTGGTTTTTACCTGATGCATTCACACTCACATAAAGATTGGGAAACACAGCAGTTGTTTTGTAACACTAATCGGAGCCAAATGTTACAAATACAACCGAAGAAAAAAGAAAGCACATACCACATTAGGCTTACTTGTTTTCTATTGAGAGTTAACTCTGACAACTATAAAAAGTCTGCAGCAGTTTTGGAGGCCTTATGCAGGCCCACAAGGTCAGCATCCCTCCTGTGGTTTAGACCTGCAACACAATCGCCTCGATTTCCCGTGAAAGATTACCATCTCGCCTCTCATTTTCTCCGATGCTTATCTTTGGAGACAGCTCCCCAAACACGTCCACACCTTCGCCCATCGCTATGACCCATCGGCCTGTCAATCAGGCAACTCCCCCTGTGTCTAAGCCCCCATTTCACCCCCGCATCTCCTCCTATTGTCCTCCACCAGGCAACCAAAAGACAAGCCACACTTCCCCTCATCAGTCCGGGACCTGTCACTGAGAAATAAGATCCAGAGTCCCAGTTTGGAGGTTTCAAGTAAGCCTGTGGTGAGTGTGAAATACCAAAATTAACCAGACCATTCATGCATTTATTACCATACCGGGCTTTTAAGATTTTTAGACTTTTATTATCACTTCTATACTTAACGGTGACCAGACATTATCTTTTCTTCTCACACGCCCACATTTTTGGAATCGACTAGAACTGTGTTTTTAAGCAGCAATTTAGGTATAAATGTATTTAGTTTACCTTTACTGTATCGGCAACACATTTTAATCAACTCATTATTTAAGTTCAGTTCAGATTACTAAATTATTCAGACATATTTTCACTGTCATTTCCTCCCAAAGGGAAAATATCCTGAAGCATGAACTTATTTCCCCTACCCGCTGAATGTAGTAATGAAGTTAATATGCTGCTGATGTCTGGAAAAACAAACATCGTTTCTGCATTGTCTACATTATACAATTTCGTTATCATTTAATTTCATTATAGAAAAAGAAAATCAGCAAAACAAACTGCTGCTTTCAATGTCCTGTCAACAAGTTTGTAAAATATTTCTCTTTGACCTAGTTTTAGCTATTCTTCTGCAGTCTTTCAATACCTGGTCTAACATATTCCATACTCCAAAACCAACAAAAGAAATATAATGCAACTTTACATTCGTTTGTGTTGTAGGTCATTAAACATATCAGCTAACTTTTTTGAAACCAGTTCTGAATATTTATATTAAAAGTTTTGCAGGGACGGACGAGTATCGATAACCAGGTATCGGCATAGAGACAATATATGCCTTATTTTAAGGTATCGGTACTCAGAGGCTGCCGATAAAAGCCCCCAGAACCAAAGACAAAAAAAACAAAACAAAAAAAAAAAACAATTCTGATATCAAGGAAATCCTCTGGAAGTAATTGGCACTATACCGCTACAATCAACCTTTACACCCTTTAAACATTACAGTGAGAGATTTATGTAAGTAAATTCAGTAAATGCAGTTTTTGGAGTAAGTAGGTTTTGGTGGGGAAATGTTCTGTACTTGTCCAGTCAGATGGTATAATGTGCTAAATATGTTTGCACCCTAACATTATCCATCTATCGTGTGATGGAGCCTCACTCGTATCTCCGCCAATTTAGGGTGAAGTGTGTGGTACACCCTGGATTGGTCTCCAAACAATCAGAGGGCATATGAAGACAAACAAACATTCATACTCACATTCACAAATGCCATCCACTGGTCAGTAGGAAAAATGTCGTTTTTGATGACATCTGGGATTCCGAAAGAGATGTATGGGCCATTTTTAGATTTGTGTTTGTGGGCTGTTTTTGTTTTAGAAATGAAAATCAAATACTCATAAATGAAATAAGGAGTCGTCTTTCTATTTTTAATCTATTTCCAAACGTAATGTCCAATTAGCAAAAGAGACACATGACACGTATGAACTTAAACATGAGACATGCGAACCACATTTGCATCGTCTGGCATTGTGTGGCTCCAAAATATCGAGAAGAAGGCAGTAGTAAAACATAACCGACATTTTAATTTGATAGTGTACACTTTCAAGAGTCTGGTGAGTGTGTTTGCTCAGTAGCTCATTGGCGTCGTAATATGCTAAATACAATAAGCAATAAGTAGCACTGGCATCTTTTTAAGCGAAGCTCCCTTCCATGTTATTAATAGACTTCAGGCGCCGTGCTTTGGGCGTTTAGGCATTCTGAGAGCAGAACTTGCCCGCTCTAATCCACAGTGCATATAAAAGAAGGATGAGATAGTGTCACACAGCCACACAGATAAGATCTGAGAGAGGTCTGCGCTATCTCGCCGATGAGACCGCGATTCAGCGCCGTGAATAATTAAAGCCGCCAGCGCTGATGTGAATCTGTGGACACCGGGGTCGGATAATAGCGGACGGATATCGGGGTAGGGAGGGCAGTTGGGTTCCCGGTGCGGGGAGGTGGCGACCGAGGCGACATCAGTCACTCCCTCTCCTGCTCAGGGCGCAGTACTGAAGGTCAGGAGATGATGGATGGAGCGGCGACGGCGGTGGCTTACAGCAGAGGTTGACCAGAAAACCAATGTCCCTGACATGAAATATGAGGCTCATGGAGAAAGATGCCCGTTCTGATACACAGCAATGTGTCATGGCTTTGTGAACTTTCTTATCAAAACCTCCAACTTATTAGAATAAATGGGATTGAGGCAAAAAGAAAACAAACACCCTTCAATGTGTTCAGCGATAGAATTAGCCCATAAGCAAGCATGGAAATAGAAATAATCGATTCCATGGTCCAATTGTGCCGCCATAAAACCTTTCATAACTGCACAAGCACGTTACACACGTTTGAAGAAAATTGCTGAAGATGTGCAAAGAGTAGAAACTATGTAGTGCTTAGTTGTGGAGAAATAGTGCAATGTAGTCCGCCCCCTACCCCACTAGATGGGAACTTGAGTGCCTCTGTTGGAATTAGAGGTTATTTGGCTCAATTGCAAGTCATTTTGTCATTATTTTGAGGCCCATTTATGAAGTTGGCTAACTAACTACACCCGAAAAGTAAATCTTCCTCGACAACAACACAATGTTTTTTTTTTAAATCCCAAACAAGCAGATGACATCACAGACAAGCCCACCGCCTGTCTGTTGACTTAAAAGAACCCGAGTAGCCTATTAGTTCACCACCGAGCTGGTGGCCAGTGCCGCTCATCACGACGATCCCGTGGGTGATATTGGAAGCTTCACATGGACACAGTATATTTTCGCATTCGAACCGCTTATTATATTATATATATATATATATATATATATATATATATATATATATATATATTATAACCGCAACATTTTTCGCCCTTTATATGTACTTTAAAATGATTTCAAACACATTTTATTACATTAAAATGAAATAGATCTAATATATCAATTTAATCTATCTAAAGCTATCGACCCGTCTCTCCAATCTGAGCAGTATGCGTTTACGACCAGGTCTAATTACTGCAACTTCTTGACCATTGAATCCTGGTCCTGACTTTCCCAGCCACCTCTCCTCCCCTCCAATGTGTCACAGCCACTTTGGGAGCAGGAAAGGTGGAGGAGTTGGTGGGGGTGCTGGAGTGAACATCTGTCTTCCTGTGCGGCTGCAGCCCGGCGGTGGGCTCATGGTTCAGGTCCTTGCCCCGTCTGCGGCCTTGCATGCAATCCATCTACATTAACTTGAAGAAGAGCGAGAGCCGCCGTCACCCTCATTGCCTACAGGGCAGGCACTCCATTCAAATCATCCATGGATCCCGCACATACACGCACACACACGTTTTCATGTTATTAGCGGCTCAAGCGGTTGAGGGGACACAAGGGGACAAAGATTGAAGGTTAACTGACTGCGTGATGACGGTAATGATTCCGTCACGGCCAGTGTCAAAACCATCATCATTTCCAAATGGTGCAATTAACGAGATGATAACAGTGATCCTTCTTGTAATATCATTACAGTGCCGAGTCAGCACAAGCGCTCTGGTCCCATTAATTATTGATTTTGAAGTACAATTGGAGTTTATCGCTCTGATAAGATATCACGAACATGCATGTGCGAACACACACGAACACACACCCACATGCGCACGCATATGCATGCACAATATCTCACGCAAATTTCAGTAGCACCTTTGCAGTAAACCGCAATAGATGTAAAATTTGCCTGTCTGCATTGAATGGGGAAAATGGAGCACCTTGTGATGTAAAAATAGCAAATTCCAAATTGAAATGTTAACGTAAAGGCCTGCATTATGTGGGATCAAAATTCCATTTTCAATAGGTCATTTGTGCCACAACTAACAAATGTCATTTTTATTTATTTTTTTAGAATTTAGGGTGATTTAAGAACAGATGTGATAATAATTTTTTTACATGAAAGTCCTATTTTTTATATTTATATATATATATATATCAAAATCACCCAAAAAAAAGCACAGGTTTGTAGTCAAAAATTGTACTGTAGTAAAAAATATGTTACTTTCACGTATAACTGAAATAAAAATCAAACATGTACTCCAAATACTAACTTGAGTAAAAGTATTCCATAAAAAAATATTTGACTCTTCATTTATTTATTTAAATAGAGCATTGAAAATAGTAATATGCTAATTCAAATATATTGTCCCACAATATCACTTTGGAGAAGTTTTTTAAAAACTTGGGAATAGGTACAGATATAATGATCCTTAATGAGCTATAGCTTTTTTTTTTTTCTTTAGACAGTTCATCCACACATTTTCTAATCATCTCTTCACTCGAATCGCTGATGATCGGAAGTCTGCCTTTTAGCAAAATATAGATCATTTTTCACGTACATAGATTACTTTGAAAAGTTGGACTCCGTGCGGAGCTGCATGAAGACGGTGTTCGGTCATGATTAATCAAATGGAGTCCCGCGTCAAAAATACTCGGAAAAGCACTGGCATTTGGTGCAGCTGCAGTATACAAACATTATTTTAAGCCAAGTAATGTTTTCTTATAACTCGGCATACAACACTGCTGCAGGCTGAGCCTTCACACCTGCCACGCTGTCACCACTCCAAGGCCTCACACATACACCTGAGCCTGGAGGAATATGTGACAATATCCCCCATCATTCCACAGCCCCCCATTCCAAACAGCTTCGACTGGCTCTTTCCTCCCTTCCCTCTGAGCTGCGCAGAAACAATTGCGCTACAAATGGCCTTGTTCTCCAAGGAGCGGAGTGACCTTCATCTCTGTGCCGAGGGCACGCCACTACATCTATTTCTCTGGAGGTGTGCTTGACCGAGTAGCAAATCACGGGGGCAGACATGGCGCCCGCTCCTGCTAAAGAGAGCCAGCATCTTACATTATTTTCTGGGAAAGTGGACAAACACAATGAATACTGCACTATACGAAAACTGCGTAGGGAATTGCATCGCCAAAAGCGTTAGACATTTCTATTTCTGCTTAAATTACGTAAATTAAGTATGGATCATGTCTGATCCCTCATGATAAATGAGTGAGACATCATTTACTTACCATTTAAAGCCACTGATGAAGATAAGCCTGAACTAAGGCCACAAAGAGCAGCAATATAATTTATTTTATTACATAAAGTGACTTGCAAATGAGCAATTTTTAATTTTGATTTAATTTTAATTTTTAAAAATAAAAATGTTTACCGTAGCATTTGTTTAAGTTGCAATTACAATGTTCACCACTAGATGGCAGATTGACTCCAACTCCAAGAAGAGAAAACGCTTGCTAAATGGAGCGCCACTGGGCAAGAAGTCTTTTGTCTTTCAAGTAAAATAGGAATCAAAGTGTTTGTTTTAAAGAATTCAAACACAAATCTGTCTGTCTTGCTTGCTTAGAGATGCGATCAGCCATGAAAGATTTCAACCTAAGTCCTTACTCACTACAACACGGATCTCAAAGCACACAAACAGCAATCTTGAAATCTTTGAGTGGGTTGATTTTTGTGGAAACATGCACAAAATGAGTTCTCGCACTTAACAGTTTGTTTGATGTTTTGTGCCATATTTGGATAGGAATAGTTATACAAGAGAGCCCTGAGGGGAATCACAGCATGTGATTTTGTTTTTGCTTCAAATATGCATTTGAGTATATTAAAATACTCTTTTGTACATTGATTCTGTGGAAAAAAAAATCACATACAGTCTGTACACCTTTTGTCCTTACTAAGTATGCTTGTGTGCACGCATGGTTGTTTGCCTGTGTGTGGTCTGCGATTGGGTGGCAACCAATTTTGGCTGTACCCAGCCTTTTGCCCGAAGACAACTGGGCTAGGCTCCATCACGCCTGCGACCCTTGCGGTTTGGACAATGGATGGATGTTATTAATGAATACTTTTGAACTTTCATTTATAAACTGATGACAGTAACCTCTAGAAATCATGGCAAAATCTGACATTTCTGCAGAAACGTCGATTCGCCATTTTTTGTTTTGGTTGTTTTGAGGGAGTTTTGCATGTGTACACACAGATCTAGTGCCATACACACCCACATGCGTGCTGACTTCAAACATATTGCAGTACTTACATTTTTGTGCCATTTCCTACCAAATTCCCCCGAGAGGATGCTAATTGATTTGAAAAACACATGAGACACTGAAGGTGCAAAGTGCACATTTGTGGTGCGGTCTTGCGCTGTGAGCAGAACAACCCGCTAAGAGCACCAAGACGCACACACATGCACGTGTACACGCGCACGCACACACGCAGGTCATTAGATAAGTAAGACCATGTTAGAGCAAGGAAGACTTACGCGTGTGCTGGTGGATGGCCAGCATGCAGCAGTTAATAGGCTGAGTCAACAGCGTGTGAAATTAAGAAGGAAATAGAAGTCGACAGCAGACATTAAGCCTATCTCGCACTCCTTCTTCACCCTTCAAGACGCCACGCAGTCACTAATGTGACACCCACTGACACCAACCCACCATCACACACCAGAAGCACCACAGTCTTAAGCCCAATTCAGAATGTTTTAACTCTCAGCCCGTTTCCTCACAAAGTGAATGAAGAGAGTATTGAGATGTAGCGGATGTTGTGTGAATCTGCAACTTATAGAGATCACCTTACGTTGGTGATGCACTGCCAGGCTTCTACTGCAACTGTTCAGTTGCTGCTTGGGGCATTTCAGTTTTGCCATCAACAAGATAAATGCATGCTCAATCAGATTCAAATCAGGGGATTAATTTGGCCATTGCAGAACATTCGACTTATTTGCCGTAGAAAGAAAGTATTTGAGTGCTTTTGCAGTTTGCTCCTGGTTTTTGTCCATCTGCACTGTGAAACACCATCACGAGTTCTGCAGCGTTTGGCTGAATATGTGCAGTTTTTATTGCCTGAAACCCTTCAGAATTTATCCTACTGCATTAATCAGCAGTCACATCATCAATAAACACAAGGGAAGCATTTCCTTTGGCTGCTTTTGTTTAGTTTTTTATGGATTTGTTTTTTATGATTGTATTGTTTTATGTACAGTGCCTTGTTACAGTTGTGGCCCTTGTGAAAGCACCATAGCCTATACATAAAGTTGAACTAAGAGTTGAGTATTTTCACTCTCCTCTTTTTTCCTTTGAACTGAGCAAGAGCAATGTGCTGCAAAAAGCCCGTGTCTCTAAAAAGGACAGAAAACCTCCACTTTTAGGCTCCATAACCTCCGAGTCTGTAGACCTAACTTTTGTAGCCGAGGATCAGACCACCTTCAGCCAGGGACCAGCTCACATTTTGGCCGACCCCTTTTGCCCCTCCCACAGGTGATGAGCTCATGGGAAACATTGTCCAAATATAATTTTAAGTAAAATAAAATACCTAATGTCCAAACCTAGACAGTTTCTGACTTTTCCGTTAAAACCAGTGTTGCGTCATCTGCATTAAAAGACATCAAGTGTACATTTTAATTGTGTCCTTGTCCCATGAGTATCAGTCATATCTTTATTTTAAATATACCAGAGTGACCATGCTGAAAGTAAAAAGAGAGGCATATTTTTAAACTGCTAACAGAGAACAAAAAGCAGAGAATAATCAAAGCAAGGTAATATTGCAATTGAGATTAATACGACTAAAATACCTCTGCACTAAGACGTCTTTGTCAAGATTTCCACTGGGAGGATGTTTAGAAACACTCCATCTTTTTTTTTTCTATCCTTCCTTGATATGTTAATGAGCACCTCGTTTTTTTCTCCTTTCTTAACGTTCCGAAACAAAATCTTTTCTGCTGAGAACCTCATTTTGCCAAAGCAAGGAGGAGTCTTATTTGCATATGAAATGCCGGCATTAGAATGAAACTACTATTAAGGAAATTGTGAGCACCGGACTAATGATGGGAGCAAAGGAAAAAAGAACAAGGCAGTTGCCAAGGTAATATGCAAAACAGTCTCTTTGATTCACGATTCAACTTTAGAACCTTCAATCATGGCGGTTTAGCGAAGTTCTGATCACTTAGGACGAAGTCGCTTTGCTACAAAAATAACTGGTGGGGGGGGGGGGGGGGTGCACTTTTCCTGCATGTGACACCTTCAGGGATAATTTCATGGCATCTTGCAGAAGGTGATATCTTTCGGCTTCGCAGGCAGCAGCTCCATTAGATCAGCCCCAGGTCACACTCCAGTGAAGTTAGTTATTACCTTCACACCGCAAATATGAATCATTCTCAGAAGTGACGTCTTAGACAGAAGTACATAAATAAATTACCTGCACTCTTATGGCAGATGTCGTAAAGATGCAACGATAAACCTGCGAGCTAAAATCATTTCAAAATAAATTCAAAGAGGAGTTCATGAAATTGAAAATTGTGAGCGTTTCCAGCACATTTTAGGCGTGCAGTTTATTTTATAAAACTGTTACATTTACGGTTCAAATAGTTGTTGCTGGCAGCCTGTGTTTAGTCAGAGCATGCTATTTTCACATCATTTCTTCAGGAAGGCATTTATGCTGTATTTTTTCAAATTCATAGAAAATTCCATACAAAAACCCACCCGAGGATAGTCTTCTTCAATCAAATTTAAATAATCAAATTCTTTCCATCCATTCATTTCACCCTTTCAAGCCATTCCATCCATCTATTTGCATGTTGTTGTTTTTTGACTTTCCGTTTAGTCCATATAGTCAACATTTTTCAAGTAACCCCCTAAGTAAAGGCAGAATATTATTTTCATGCAATTTATGAATAAAGCGATAAATGTGAAGTTTTACTCTTTACAGTACATTACTTTCAGGACAACATGCTGCTGTCCTCATGAGTACATCCGTCGCAATGTCAATCAAATGAAATAAAAATGTATACACTGTATATATTTAAATATATATTGTCCTATTTTGAAATGACATCCAAAATAAAATACAATGAAAATTGAATAAGAATATTATGCACTAAAAATATAATTTTAGGAATATTTCCCCCCTTAAATAATATATTTTAAGCTAAGTTAAAAGAGGTCTATGTAATAATATAAGAAAAAAAATGACACATTTCATATTTCTGAAATTGGATTAATAAGGAAGGAACAAAAATGCTTCTTTTACCAACGCATTTACATGAATGCCGAAGTGACGCTGTCCTTTATTTATGTATGTTGCGTTCATCTAAGGGTCCAAAGGGAGCCTTGAAACCACTAGAGGGTGCAACAACAAGCAAAGAAGTTGAATTTTTAATTCCCAGCTGGCATAGAGCGCTATCCCAATATAGCAGAACAAATAAGCATTAAATACCCAAATGAATCACTTTGTCAGATAAAACCTCGGATATTTCAAAGCATAAATGCATGAAAAGCAAAAATGCTCCGCGGCTTCCGCGTCTCTCCGGAGGCTACAATCGTCATCAAAGTGAGTTAACCCTGTTGCAGTCAAAATGAACACAAGTGGCTGAGGACTTGGGCCAGACGGATGTGTATTGATCAAAGTGGCGAGCAAAGCCGAGGGAATTTTATTGACCCGTTCGCAAAACTGCAGCATGTTACAGCGCCAGATCAATGGCCTCTTTTTCTCTTCACTCTCTCAGGGGGGACTTTTAATCCCCAAACCTGACTTATTTATTTATTTATTTATTTTCTGGGAGCTGAGGGTCCTGGACTGGCACCTGAGCACAAAAAAAAAAGAACAACTGTTCCTACATAAGCCTTCTGGTGTCAAGCTTTCAGCTACATTCATCCTCTTTTGCTGCCAGTATGAAAAACGGAGCACTTGTGTGCTGTTGAAGGGCCAGTGCGGACGCTTTGGGAAGAGGTTGTGCATTAATGCGGTGCCTTTATGTTCTATGACCAAGGTCACAAGTGGAAAAGATGAGATTGCGTCCCTTCAGTGGGATTTTGAAGCACGCAGGTGTAGAGCACATGGATATCACGGTGTATAATATGTGAAGCTGAGAGTATTTTCAATGAGCAAGGCTTCATTAATCAATTTTCATGAACTCATGAGGGCTTAAAGTGTTTGAATATGTTGGGATTACCATATAGGGCATGTTGCGCCTGGAATACGGAATGATTCAATGTTTCTCATTGTTTGTGACAAATTAATCATCACTGTTCACATATTGATGCACATACACACACGTGCACTATATGCAAGATGAGCAAAATGAAGGTATTGCATTACATGTTTGTTTTTTTTCCCCTGACATATTTTCCTTTCTGACCTCTCTGTATGGATGCCTTACTTCAAATAAAAACCCGGGAATTTCAGCAGCTAGGGAAGTAAACACCAACAACCACTATTTTAATTCATGTACACCCTTGTACAAATGTTTAGCAAAATGAATGGCTCTTCTCAAATTGCTGCCTTACTTGAAATAAATCCTGGGTAGTCTTTGGAAGTGAGTGTATAAACACTCATGTCAACATTTGAGGAAGAATATAACACATTTTTGCTCCCTTGAACGATTTGGTGTGTCTTGGTCCCCTCTCAGATGAGCATTATGACAAATGGAGGACTCCTCTCAAATAGATGCCTCACTTAAAAAAAAAAAAAAACACTGCTAGCTTTGAAATGAGAGCATACCTTAGATTTAAAAAAAAAAAATCTTTTTTCTAGAATGGACAGCTCTATGTCTATCACCAACCTTGTGCAAGCATTTGTACAAATGAAAGCCTTTTCCCAAATATGTACCTTACTTGAAATAAATGCCTGGTATTCAGCAGTTAAGTAGATCAAAATCCACAACCTCCATTTGAAGAAAATATAACATTTCTCTAATCTTACACAGCATTAAAGTCTCCCTTTAAATAGATGCATTATATGAAATTAATTTCTTGTACTCTTTTCAGTTCATAAAATAAACACCCGTGTCATTATTTGAGAAATAATTATGCAGGTTTCTATTTTCCTAAAGCAAATGTTTGACTGGCACCACCCTTACACAGCCATTTGTGCAAAGGAATGCTTTCTCTAAAATAGACACCTTACTTCACCTTCTGTATCTCCACTCTTATGCACGCATCTCTGAAAAATAAAGGATTCCGCTCACATATGCTGATGGCTTACTTCAAATAAGCATCTCTAGCCACAGTCTGAGGTGATACCTTAGATATTTGTCTTCTTTTATCCAATGGACAGCTGGAGGTCCAGCGCCATCCTTACACAAGCATTTGTACAAGTTAAAGCATTCTCTCAAATAGGCTCCTCACTTCAAATAAACACCTGGTACTGTGTGCAATGTGCATTTGAGTGAATAAACACCTGTGGTCACAAAAATCAGTCAGGGGGTGGACATGCTCAAATTGAGCCTGTTTATTGGTGCGGGGGTGTGGGTGTGTGTCACACGTATTGTAAGTAATGTCATGTAATAATTCAGGTTCGATTCAAACCAGATGTGTTCTGAGACGTAACATCTGGTAAAGATGCAACAATTGCACAACAAGCCTGCATAAGAACACCAGCAGCAGGTTTTCCAGTAAGTTGGAGCATACAAGCACGACACGCAAAACTCAATCACAGATATTTTCGAGCTTCCCTCCTTTAGGGAATCTGGTGCTAAAATGTTTGTGGTTTGCAGCGCACACACACACACACACACACACACACATTTATAGCTGAGGTGTGCGTGTGTTCTCAGTGGGAGATATCGCTGGCAATGATGGTTTATTCGTGAGCCAGAGGAGGCCGTGCCAGGAAATAAGTGATAACAAAACACCGCGGCGCACAAAAGCAGCACATCCCGACCTGCTGGCTTCCACAAAGGGATGAAAGGAATTTGTGAGTCTCCGTCCCACAGTCCTTCTGCTTGTGTTGTTTCTTAAAACTAACCCCATGTACAGGTCTCTAAAGTCATGCACATCTCAGGGCATTTACTCTGAAGTAAAACAACATTGGTATTTTTCTTGAAGTGCAAACTGCAATGTGGGAAAGCTTATTGATGTAATTAGCATGGGAGGAGAAATGGGTGGCTTGTGTGATCTCGCTCGAGAAGATGATAACTTTCAGACGGATTTAATTTACATTCAATTTACTCGGCATAATGTCTTCTAGGAGAAATAGAAAAGAGGGTCTTAAAAATCCATCATCATTCCTGACAGCTGAAGGACCGGGAGGCAATTCACTTTATAGACTAATAACGACGTTTATTCTGGATGAATTGATGCCGCGAATAGACTCATTAGAAACAGCGTTCAGTGGGATTCAATGCAGTAGTACACCACTGAAATTGACAACCACAATAATAAACATCCTGTCAAAGTTAATACAGCTATGACAATGTCAATCATAGCATTATCGTCTTACATTTTTCCCACTCAGCCTCAATCAATTGTAAGTGTATTTTTGAGTCCACAAAGGCAGTCTAACATAAGGCCAGTTGTTCTTGGATTGCAAGAGCAATTCTGTTTATTTTTACATTTTATCTGCTGTGCCCTGGCAAGACTGCTATTTAAGGCAGCTTCATTTTTTCCTCCTTAATCACACAAACCCTCTATAACAGGGGTGGGCAAACTTTTTGATTGAATGGGTTCTAAAATTTGACAGAGGGGCCGGACCAGGAGCAGATGGATGGAGTGTTTTGGTAACCTCTCCTCATTGGGGGAAAAAAAATACATTTAATTTGAAATGAAAGTGAACAAAAGCATTACAACAATATATATGTCTTTGAAAAACCACAGTATTTAGAAAATAAAACATTAACAAGGTTTATTCATTAATTTTTTTTTCAAGTCGGCGGGCTGGATTAAAACGCTAAACGGGCTGCATGTGGCCCCTGGGCCTTAATTTGCCCACACCTGCTCTATAATCATCAAGTGATGATTGTTTGAAATCCTTCACATAAAGGTCTAAGCAATGCAGCAGTGGATATATATATATATATATGCATGGGAGTAGTAGTTGAAGAAATCACACGTTGACACAACTGTTTGATGATTTATGATGTTTTTTATTTTTTTTTATCACACAAGAATTTGCACACGATAGGGATTTTTCCTCAAATAGATGCCTTGCTTCAAATCGACCCATGGGAACCTATGTAATTGAATGTATAAACACCAGTGACGACTGTTGCACAAAATAAATCATATAATTTCTTTCATCCAAAACAATCTTTTACAAAAATCAAACCCTTTTCTCAAATAGAATCCTTTCTTTAAATAAACACCTGTGACCTTTGAGGAAATTAATATCCTCTGGCATTATTTGGGGAATTATATATGTATATATATATATATATATTTGATTGATTTAAGGAAATAAACACACCTGGTAGTCATTTGACAGATCACGCAATATGGTTTTTTTTTATTTCCTTGTAAATAAGTATTCATACACGTTAGGAACTCAACTTAAATAAATGCCTGACTTCAACTAAATACAAGGGATTCTTAATGAAATTAAACAATTATTATGCTTCTTTCCTATCTTACAAAAACATTTGTCAACATCAAGGCCTCATCTCAAATAGATGCCTTACTTCAAATAAAACCTGGGATCCTTTTGTCGATGAGGAAATAAACACCCTGCGAACTATTTACTGAGTTAAACCATTATGTTTTTCTTTCTTGTTACTCAAGCATTTACACATTTCAGCTGCTTCTGGAACTGCTCGCTGCAAGTGAGTGTGTGTATGCATGTGTGCGGGTGCGTGCGTGGGGGTGTGTGTTTGCATGCATGCGCACCAGTTCTCAGTATGTCCGGAAAGTTCTTGAATTAATGTTGTTCTAAAACAAAGGGTGTGTGTGTGTGTGTGCTGGCATTACTCCCGCCTATATCCTCAGTTTAATGCTGCATGTGTGGGTGAGGACTCACATTATGTTGTGCGTCTTAGATTAATTAGCTGTTCCTACAGGCAAATGTGCGGCTGTAAAACCGTAGAAGGCTTCACAAGCAACGAGCCTAATGAGACTTTCATGATCTCCTTAAAGCCGTGAGGATGGATGCAGGCACACTGTCAGTAACTCAGCCGTAAAATAAATACACAAGTGTCATATCTGCCCTCTTATTAACTAGCAGCAAGAATCTAATAAGATTTCACTTAATTTGCTAAAGTATGATGCACTGAAAATGATCAACGCTTAAATTACACAAAGAATTATTATTGAATTACTAGCAGCAGAATGAGTTTGACAATGGAAAAAATATGCACACTAAAACTATTATTGGTTAAGGTCAACGGAATATTTTGTTTTTTTTACCTTTTTTGGTCAACTATTGGATGACGTCAAGCTATAATCAACCAGCTGACTTGAGTTCCAAAAAACTTGACAGCAAGTTGACAAATGGCTCAGGGCCACATGTGGAGCTCGGTTACAAGGTGAGAATGGTTCTCAGCTTTTTATGGCCTGCAGACGCAGAATATGGACTTTATAATTGGCCCTACCGAGCTGAATTAATCTCTGTAACTATATTGAGGCACTCATCAGCAACTATTAAAACTTTGCGGGGCTCTTGATAATGTTTAAAATATTCAATAAAGAGTTATGCCCTTGAGCATACACATGTTCACTTTTTTCCCCATTCTTTGCGTTCCACGTTTGACTTACCGCTCTGTCGACAGCGACTTATTTCTTTGACGGATTTCACCGCTTGTACTTACTTATGCATGAAATCCAAGGTGGCTGAGGTCACAAATAAGCTGTGTTTTAAATTCACACAGCAGGCCTCGCAAATGATCACAGCGAACATTCCATACATGTAAATGTATCGGGTAAGAGAAGAAAAACAAAAGCTAAATTGCAAACAACATCGCGGATGAATACAAATAAGATGTGTAGCCCTTCATAGGACAAGGAACCATATTCGGAAATCTTGATTGGTGCTTTGCAATAAGGTATCACAACCATGTGCGTTGTTTTCATCCATTTTCCATTCGACTTATTGCCAGGAAAGCTGGAGCCCATTCAAGTTGACTTTGGGAGAGAACCGAGGTACACCAGACAGCCAATTGCAGGGCACACATAAACAAACTAGCATTCACATTCTAAATTAACTCTCAATTGAGATGATTACTTTACCAACTGTTTCCTTTTTTTTTTTTTTTTTTTTAATTGGAAAAAGTAGTACTACTTATTTGGCAATGTACCCAAAGACTAGTTGCGTCATCACGTCCATTAGAGTTGAGGTCACAATTTTAGGAAACATGCAAAAGTGCCCTATGCAAGGTTTTGCACAAAATGGAAAAAAATACATGTTGAAAATAATATAGCTCTTTAATGTAGTTTTAATTATTCCTCTTAGAAAATTGTATTTACAGACGAAATGACCTAACCAGAATTTAGTAGGAAATCACACGAAATGTTAAGCACTTGATGAGGATCCATTTGGACTATGTTGCAGCAACATGAATGTTAGCGCAACTAGATTCAATCAATTCAATTAAATCCTGGCAAAAATGCTTGGCTGAAATTCCCAGAACAGGACACTTCAGATGTACAGTAACTAGGTAAGTAGGGTGTGTGATTTTTATAGATTTTTTGTTTTTTTAACAAACAGTTATAATTTCCTAAGGGCATGGGCTGTTGAAAAGTTTGGCATACACTTTGAAAAAAAATATTCCATAGGGGAATGTTAATTTTATAATTTAAAAAATATTATAAAGGTTTCACATCAAATGGCAGCTCGCTAATAAATGTGGTGCATTTTTTTGTTTGAAATCCTACTAAATTTGCGCCTGAACAAATCTTTACAGTAAAACGTCAAAGAGCAACAACCAAGTGCACTGGGGCTCCTGTCCTTGACATGACAATTAAATCTGGACACATTTAAAAAAGGACTAAATTTCATAAAGCATACGGAGATAAAATAAATCATTTTTTATTTGTTGTTACAAGATAAAAACAATGCTGTCTCTTTCCAGAGTAACTGAATGAAATTATCACTGAAGCAGAATAATCCATCCGGTCGGGTTATTCAGTTCTGAAACATGAAGCTGTGCTTGATAATATGGCGACACAATAGATGTGGCTGCCTGAAAAAAAATTATATATACTACACAGAAAGTTTGAGATATTTAGCTTTTGGATTACATTTCAGGATGAACCATAAATGCAATATTCCGGGTGAAATTAATTTTTTCAAAATGTTTTTCAAATCATTCAATGTGATTGAAATGTTTTGCACAACTTGCTGTGCTCTAACAAAATGCTGAACAGCAAAACTTTTTAATTCATGAATCAACCAATAAATTTCTTCGGATGTCTACGTCTACGCTTTTCTGTGGCTCTTCCAGTCTCTTTCCGTTGCCATCTGCTGACACCGAGATAATCTAAAGTGGCAAATTTGCTCGGAGAACATCCTCTTTAAAGCCTCGTATAGGCGAAGTACTGTCGCGCTATTGGTTTGTGTCATGCAGATGTCATGACATGAAAATGTGAACAGCGTGATGAAGCGGAATCTTAAATACCAATTCAAAAATGAACCAGGAAACGTATTGATGCTATACATGGACACACCTGCTGTGAGTTTTTTCCATTCAGCTTTTTGTTAAGAGAGCAGCAAGTTGTGCTGTAGCACCGATCAGTCGGACGTGAGCATTCAGTAAAGGTCACTGAAGACGCAATTACAGAAACGTAAACAACAACCAAACACTCTAGTACATTACAGGTTCATCCTGAAATTATATCTGAAAGTCGATGATCCCGAACTTTTCGTGAGTAGTGTAGCTTGTATAAAAATAGATTTAGTGATGTATTCATCTACTCTGTTAGTACCGAAATAAAGGCTTTCATTTCCAGTTGAACGTTCGTCCCACCAGCTCAAAGAACATCCGATTGGGCTGGTGGAAGAACTGGTAGAGTTTCTGCAGGATGGCGGGGGCGACGCGAGGGTGCGCCCTGCCCTTGGAGTCGTGCAAGCAGCGCTCCCGCCCGTGTTCCCGCAAACAGTAGAATCCCTTGGTCTTGTTAAAGTAGAAGTTGGAGGCGTTGATCTGCGGCTCCAGTCTCAAGAAACGCTCCACTTTCTTCATCTCGGGAAGCGGGTCTCGGATGAGCTGGTCGCCATCCACCACGTGGATGCTCTCCAGCGGGAAGTACCGCAGCCAGTTCTGCATGTGCATGTAGTACAGGCTGCGATTGAGCGCCTTGTAGTCCAGGTTGACCTCGCCGTCCTTCACCAGCACCGACTCGATGGGCTGGTAGCGTTTGTGCTTCTGGAGGCGGTTGTAGAAGACCTGCGTGTAGTCCGACAGCACGCGCTCCGTGGGATCTCTGAGGATGAGCAGCAACTTGGCATCCGGGTTCATCTGGTGGATCCGCTTGGGGACTTTGGCGGATGTAAAGTACGCGGGCGTTTTCTCCACCGTGATCTGATTGGGGTAGGCGAAGGGCATCTGGCTGCGGTACCACGGCAAGCCCTTCTGGAAGTGGCTTTCCCAGTCGAAGAAGTGCACCTCGTTCTGGGCCGCCACCACGGCGCTGTGCAGGCTCAGCATCTCGATGAGCGCCCGCGTTCCACCTTTCCTCACGCCAATGATTATGATCCGCGGCAGTTGCTGCGCTGTCCCATTGGGGTGGTCCATGGTGCCATTGTCGGCTGGCGAAGGGGCGGTGGAAGACCCCTCGATGTCTGTCAGTGGCCCGAAGGAGGGGGCAGTGGGGGACTGCATGGCGAAGAGCAGCAGCCCGAGGAGCAGAGCCGCCATGAGCGAGGTCCTGATCCTGGAGGATTTCAGCCTGGCGAGAGCGTCAAAACTGGATCCCACATTGAAAGCTGGTTGGGGACAATGGGAGGAGTGAAGAGCAAAAAACTGGGCCTCTTCTCTGCAAGGAAGAAAATATATAATGTCTCGTGTAAATGACTTCATTTACAAGGGATGGGTCTGAAACCTACAGCACTTGGGCCATATATGGCTGTGTAGTTTAAAAGCATAGATAACTGCAGCAAATATTTATAACAAATAGTCTCTCTCTCTCTCTCTCTCTCTCTCCATCCATCTAGCTAAAAGCAGAGACAGCCAATCAATAAAAATAAAATACATAATAATAGTAATACACAATTGGCTGTCAACCACTTCAAGGTGTACCCAGCCTACTGACCAAAGACAGCCGGTACAGGCTTCATCATGAATGTGACCCTCATGAGGAGAAGTGGATTGGATATTAGTAAACACCCAGGGACAATTGGGAGAAATGTGAGAGGAAACCGGAGTACCCGGAGAAAACCCACGCAGCCACGCGGATAACATGCAAAGTCCACACAGGAAGGCCGGAGCTGGAATCTAACCCTGCACCTATGAACTGTGAGGTAGACGTGCTGCCCAGGTGTTAAAATGTAGCTATATGTAAAATGTATATTCAGAAATTGTATTATATTAGACCCCGCAACCCTTTTGAGGAGAAGGTAATGGATGGATGGATGGTTTTATCCATCCATCCATTATCTGAGCCATTTCTCTTCACAAGGGTCACGGGCATGTTGGAGCCTATCCCATCTGTTTTCGGGCAGCAGGCGGGGTACACCCTGAACTGGTTGCCAGCCAATCGCAGGGCACCGTGACAAATAACCATCTGCGCTGGATGGTATTATATTAGAATTAAAATGTTAAATATGAGCATCAAAATGCAAATTTTACCATTTTTAAATTACTGAAATTAAATAAATACAATTATAAGTGATACATTAATCGAATGAATTCTAGAAACACATTTTATGGCGGTGGGGGGCTAAAACACTTAAATATGTAAATACTCCATACTTGCCCAATCACGTTCAAGTCCAAAATAAATCGAAGTCACAGAATAACTATAATGATCAAGGGAAAAGTCTCATAAAAAGGCAAATAACGAAAAAAAAACCAATAGTAATGTTAATCATCATTATCACCAAAACAGTATTCTAATTATTGAAACCTGCTCAACTGATCTCTTCACAATTACTTCTAACGCATGCATGCACAACAATAAGAAGTTCATGAACAATAATAGTAGAGAAGAACGTACACTTACAGTTACGCAAACGCGCGCACTTGTTCATTCAGAAATAATTCCTACCATTTGGGTCTAGAAAAGTCCACGGAAGCAGGAGGAGACGTTCGGCATCTCTCTTGCAAATGCACCGCGAGTTTACGCACTCACGCCGAGCAGATCGTCACCTCCGCGGGGGAGAGGAAGCCAATCTGACCAGGGCGAGAGAGCCTCCGCTGTCGGAGTGGCGACACCCTGACTGCTCCTCTTCTGCTCCTTCTCTCTCTCTCTCTCTCTGTTTCTCTCTCTCTCTCTCTCTCTCTCTCTCTCTCTCTCTCTCTCTCCCTCTCTCTCTCTCTCTCTCTCTCTCTCTCTCTCCCTATCTCTCTCTTAATGTGCGCCGACAAGGTAGCCACGCCCACTTGTGACTCACGATGGCGTCACTTTATGGACGGTATTGCACTGCTGGCATGTGGTGCAGGTGACATACAGCATGTAATATTAATATCACCTATATATTATCATTAACTGCAAATATTATTGAATTAAAAACATATTTTATTGGTTTTCTGCATGGTCGATTGTGGTTTGCACATCTGCCTCACAGTCAAAAAGGAGAGGGGGTTCGAATCTCAGTTCGGACCTTCATGTGTGGTTTTACATGTTCTCCCCATGGTTGTGTGGAATTTATCCACCTTTTGCCTACATACCAAAAACATACATGTTAGCTTAATTACATCCTCTTAAAGAGGTCATTCAGCTGGAATGGTCCATTTTCAATAACGCCCTCAATTTATGTTTAGTTTTTTTTTTTTACCTGGAAATTATTAGTTTGCATTTTCAATTTTGTCTTTTTTTTGGTGGGTGGGGCTGCGGCGAAATCAATACAAAACAAAAAAGATCAAAAACTCCCTAATAAGCAATTTTGCCACGAACCATCGCCCTTCTCCATGTCTTGGTGCGAGTCACGACGACAGGGGCCAATCTCACCTAATGATAACAACCACTGTAGAAAACCGATGAATGGCTATGTATTATTTATTTGTTCGCCTTAAAAATGTACAAATCCCGCACATGTTTACCAACAATTTTTGTCAATGAGAAAAATCCTGTTTCTCCTAAAGTCTTTATTTAGTAAGATGCGATATTATTTTGTGTTGCAAATATTGTCAAAGGTGGCTGAGGACAGCCGTCCCCGCATGCAAGCACAAGGGCTTAAGGGCTTTGCACAATAAATATGAATACATACGCACGGAGACAGAAAATGCATTCAATTCCTACGCCATGGGCAATCATCCATAGTAAATATACTCACTCGGAGACTGTGAGGAGGTTGAATTCATCTGAGAGACTTTGTACATGCTTCAATAGGTGCTGCTGTTTTGGATAGCAACAGAGTTTAAATGGCATCGGCAGTTAAATGTCTTTGGACAATAGAATCTATGAACTGTTACTTTCCGTTATTTACCATGCATTATGCAAATAGTTCATTTGCATAATAGTTGCCCATTTCAAGACTGTATATATCCCACCAGTTGCACACCTAAATCCTCCATTGTTGTAGTATCAACTCCTGTGTGATGTTTTCGCCATCATCCCAAAGCCAGAAGTGAATTATGGGTGTTTTCATCCAGTCATATGTCATCATTTTGTTTACACTTTAACAGCACAAAGAGAGATCTCTTTGGACATTTGCCTTGAGAAGTACACGCAGTACAGAGTGACCTTTGTGTTCTTCTGTTTGTATTTGCTCAAGTGTGCAACCCTGCAGCAAACACACTAGATTATTTTCTGCTCAGCTTCACACTCCAGGAGTGCTCGTGCAGTATTTGGGTGAAGCGAAGGTGGATGTTCCTGCATTGTTGAGCGTCTTTTTTTTTTCTTTAAAGGTATCTTTGGTTCATTTTTAATTTTCAGGGCTTAGTGGCAATAAAAAGAGATGGCTAGCGCTGTTTGGACGTTCTCACATAGGGGTGTGCTCACTTTTGTTGGACAGCGTAGTTCCACTTATGTATATTGGAAAATCGTTTGACATTGATTACTGTGGACTGTTATTATTAAACAGTGGTTAGCCTCTTTTCTATACTTGCGTGACAATTAAAACTGTTAAATTGTTTCTCATATAATTCAATGAAGCATTTACCATGAAGACATAGCATTTTTTATTTCAAATACTTGTCGTGGGAAAATATGAACAAAGACTGATTATGATGTTTTCTTCCGTTTCCAGAAAACTGTCAAACCGGCTGCCTGCAAGCTTTTACGGTTCAACTGACAAATGCTGTTCCTTACCTACAAACACACCTTCTTTGTTTTTGAGTGACTGTGATAGAAGATGACATTCTTATTGTGCAAGATGAGGAGGCGGGGATTACATCATCATCATCATCTTCATTATTACCATCATCAGGCGTCATCATTATTGTCATCATCAGCCTTGAGGAGTCATGGGAACGCTTCGGGATGTGCTCAGTAAGTAAGAGTTTTCTGAACAAGTCACGACAAGGCCAGAAATGCCCAAGGGAGCTGCGACGAGACGTTGTTGCACGCTGGAGGCGAGGCAGGCAGGTAGGTAAGTACAATGACTTGAGAAAATATTCAAACCCCTCGAGCCATTTCACATTTTGTCACATTGCAACAACGAATTTAAATGTTTTTATTGGTATTTTATCATCATAAAATATTCACACAAAGTAGATCTCAAAAATAAATTGGAATAGAAATGCAATTAGGATTTTAAATGTTTGGTAAAATAAAAAGCTGATAAATTGTAGAGCCAGGTTTCACTGCAATTACAACTGCAAGTCTTTGGGGAACGTCTACCAACTTTGGAAAATTCGGCCCATTCGTTGCAAAATAACTCAAGATCAACCGGATTAGACGGAGCGAATTTGTGCAGAGCATTTTTTTTAACATTCCGCATCACGACGCGACATGTGCTTCGTGAGCGTCAATGTCGGAAAGCGAACTTTACAAGAGGTGAAAAGTTGGGCTTTGAAAACTTCCAGCACACCTGCACATGACCCTAGTGAAGATTTACAGTGCAGAGGATGGATGGATGGTTGGACAGACGCTGAAAAATTCAGAGCACAAAAGCTCCTGCTAGGAGGCCGACTCCACAGCTGAGTGTTGCCGGCCTGGACGCATCATTTTCGGATGAGTGGTGTAGGCGTACTCCCTGAGTGGCCTTAGTGGAAAAAAAAAAGTAAGTCAAGCTAACGCTCATGTATTTGTGTATCTTGGTGACTTATTAAAGAAAACAGATTAGATGTGTCTGAAAGTGCACGTAAGCTGCTCATTTGCTCATTCTCTTTGAAGTTAGCTATGGAAAGTCAGTTTGTGATGTTTTTAGTGGTTGAAGTATAGTTGTCCGCATGTATTTTGGTTCCCGTTATTTTGACATGATTTATTTAGACGTTAGTATTTACAATGATTTTGAATGGGCAAATTGTGATCGGTCCCTCCCGTGACTCATGCCCTCAGTCATAATGTGTTTTATTTTATTTTTTTTCATATTTATTTTTTATTTAATTGTTTAATCCTTAATTAATTGAATTGATATATTTAATTAAATTATTTGTCATATTCCACCGGAGAGGGGAACTCTCCAATCTCGTACACTGAGTGCAATGACAATATAGGAAATTCTGATTCTGATTCTGACGGCAACATGGAGGGTGGAGAGGGGGCGTGGCTATATCCGTTCTTTTTAAGGGGTGTTTCATATCGGTATGGAGTCACTGATTTCTCTAAAACAAATTGATAAAATAAAAAATGTAAGCTAATGTAATTTGCCTGAGAACAAAGATGCGCAAATTGAGCTTCCCTTTCAGAAGCACAAATGAAGAAAGACCAATAGAGAATGCGTGGCTCCTCTCAGCAACTGGAGCATGGCGCAGCGTGCGGCAGCTCGGCAGGGATCAAGCTCGCAGCCAAAGTCAGTCAGTGGATTTGTGCATCTGCAGGCCCCATCCCCGCGGGCCGCTCCTCTTCCCTCCTGTCAGGCGCCCGTAGTGGCAACTCTGGACACACACCAGGCCTTTTCCGCGGATCTCCCCAGCTGCGATGCTTGCGGTGGCGACGATCTCCTTTCAGGGGGTCTGCTTGGCTCTGTGCAAAGTGTAGATGAACTTTGCTGAACTTTGCAAACTTTGACAGCGGTCTGCTGGGTTCAACACGTCATTATACTGTATTTCAAAAGAGGTTGCCCTTCAAATATGATAAAACACCTCCTGTCTCCACTCAGCTTGGCATACCACCGACCGTGCCAAAGTCAGAATCGGTAAGTACGCCTAATGCAAATATTGTGCCAACAAGTTAAACTGGAATCCAAACAAATGCCCAGCTATTAGTTCATTCAGAACATGCAAAGCATACACACACTGCATACATGTATATACACGTGCAGCATATATTTACATAGAATACTTACATTTATATATAGATGACATTTTTCTTTCAAGCACCTCCAATGCAGCTGTTTTCCTTTGAATAACACATTAGCTCATCAATCCTTTAAGTACCTGCTCTCTTATTGTCCAAAATAAAGGTCTCTTGTGAAACATTCCCATTAATAGATTTTGATATTAATTAACAAGTTCAAAATAATTCATTGTAAAGGTCACAAACAGTAAAAAGAAATGAGAAGTAAACACAACTGAGATGTGTGCCATCTAGTGGCGGTTGGTGATATTCCAACTTAAAATGTTTGTCAACCCCTGCATGCTTGCAGTTCAGCACCCGTAGATTTGGATAATCACTGTTTTTTTGGGGGGGGGGGTTCAATATTTTTACACATTTGGGATTCTTCCACTTTTTTTCTGAGATTTTTATGGAATTCAACAGGCCACTCAGAGTGTGGTCTACATGCTCTCATGGGCCGCCAGTTGCCCATCCCTGCCCGAGGCAGTTAGGTAGGTTGGTCGCTAGGTAGTTAAGGAGAATTCCGCAGAGCAAAGCGGAAAGTAGAATGTTATTGACAGTGATGTATCTGAATATTAATGAATTATTATACATCCAGTCGGGACCGATAGGTACTGTGGGTTGGTCGGTAGAGTGTTGATATGCCGAGACATTGATGCATGATAGCTTCATTGCACTGAACCTTGAGAGACATTAAATACATTTCAAAAAGTGGATAAAAGTGGCTCGAGCAGCAAGTTTTATTAATTCTATTCATTGTTCCCCTCTTTTAAGATCTTTACCAATTTAACAAATAGATTATGAAATGTGCTACAGTCAATAAGCATCCGGTTTGTTGACACTGGTGCTCATCTGTGAGTGTAAACATCATTACCACTCAGGAATTGGATGCAGCACTTCATGTGGGCTGAGCACAGCCACCAGGG